>NW_028240804.1:0-42860 GCF_964263255.1 Lissotriton vulgaris | reverse complement strand
TAATTAAATTTGTAGGGTGCACAGCTACCCCGAAAACTTTCACGGCACCGTCCTGGCAAGAAAGAAAAGGAGTGAAGAGAAGTGAAAGTACTTGGTTGAAAAACCAAGTCTTTACGCTTTTACGAAAGACACCATACACGGTTTCCTCATGAAGGGAGGCAGGTAGAGTTCCACAGGGTCGGTCCTTAATAGGAAAAGGGCCAACCTCGAATACGAAGACGTTTGACTTTAGGAACTAAAACCTATTCTGCTGGGCAGAGCGCAAAGGGCGAGAGGGTAGACAAATTGAACTAGATCTTGCAAGTATTTCGGGGCCACAGCTATTTTGATCCTGAACATGTAGCACAAGGCTTTAAATCTGACCCGTTTCTCCACCGTCAACCAGTGTAGGTCACAAAGAGATCCTGAGACAGAGGAGAACTTAGGTACACGACACAGCAGCCTAGTAGCCGCATTTTGCACCAGTTGAAGTCTCTGAATGGTTGCTTTATTTGAGCCTAGATAGAGAACATTGCCGTAGTCCAATATGGAGGTAACTAGGGCATGAACCTCTGTTCTCTGCACTGATAGGGGAATCATCCATAAAATCTTCTTTAACCATTTAGAACTGAAAAACAGATAGAAGACACCCTAGTGACTTGTTGATTCATTGATAGATGTTTATCCACGATGAAGCCCATATTGCGAACATGATGCACCGGCAAGGGTAAAGCTCACATTTCACACGGCCAATGTTGAGGACCCCAGAGGTCATATTTTTTCCCTAAGATCATGATTTCAGTCTTGTCCCCTTTTGATTTAAGCAGGTTGTTTTGCAGCCACGATGCAACTTTACTAAAACCTTACTGAAGAACAAAAGATCCAGATCCCTTCGAGGAGGAAAGGGAAAAGATGATCTGGGTATCATCAGCATAGGGAAAAAGGGACAGACCAGCTTTTTCAGCCACCTCCGCTAGAGGAAGGACATACATATTGAATTGTAGCAGGCTCAACACTGAACCCTGTAGCACTCTACATTGGGATAGTTAAGAGTTGGAGCTGGCCGAAGCAGAGAAAACCTGTAAGGTTTGGTTTGTTAAAAATGAACCGAGCCACTCCAAGGCTGTACTCATCAAGCCCAAAGACTGCAAGGCTCTTATCAAGACAGAGTGAGACACTGTGCCAAATGTGGTGCTAAGATCCCGCAAGATAAGTGCCGCCGTCTAACCCTCATCTAACCAGTGCCTTAACATTTCATTGAGTGGATTTAATGGAGAAACCAGCTCTGAACCTTGATTGTTATGTGTGAAAAAAGTTATGAGATTAAATAAAAGAGGTCAAGCTCAAGACCTGGCTCTTCAGATGACCTCAGAGCCACACAACCCCCCCCCCCCCACGCCTTGAGACCCTCGCGGGTGAGTAGTGCATACTATAAATCCCTGATTGATTGATTGAAGCTTATATTCTGATTGATGGCTACCTTGTTGATAGAATGTTCCCTATGTTGGGGAAAGATATCTAACATGAGAAGAGGAATGGGCCTCATAACCAGGTTGACTAAGGAGGTATTGTTCACATACTGAGATGCATTTATGAGTTGGATAGGATTAGGCCTCACACATTTGCTGTCTTTAGATGAGGAGCAGGGTTCCCATGCATCCGGTTAGTGACTATGGCACCTGTTGACAGAGGTGTAATGGTCAGAGGATTTGTTTTGCATTATTTCTGCTTGATTTCTCCCTCACTGGACTTCATGGATTCTCTACCTTTTCCAGTTCCTTATTGTTGTTTTCCACTTTTCCTTGCTGCTTGGCCTGGTCCGCTGGAAGGTTTTTCTGGTTACCATTTTTTTCCTTCCTGATGGATATTATTTCTGAAGCAGATGATGTTGCCTTTTTAGATAGGCCATTACTGTAAGCAAAGAACACTCTCCTAGCATCACCAAGAAGACCAGCTCGTGATATTTAAATTTCTTGCAAGGGTGTAGTAGATGGTGCAGAAAATGCACCAAAGACATGAGAGATAAACATCATGTGTAGGCTGTAGTGCATGCCTGCACATCCCCATATTTCACAAAAATATAACTGCAAAGACCAACAAGATGCTAAAGCAGGGTTGCAGTTTAAACACACTGCAGTAAAAAGTGGCAACAGACAAGTTGTAGTGCAGGAAACGTTTATTTTTATATATTCATAAGCCATCTCTAAGGTGTGCCTTGTAAACCCATAAGACAGGCTGCTAATATATAAAACTAGGACATATTACATATAGAGGTTAGTGTACTCTCAATGTGAAATAACACCAAAAAGCTATTTTACTGCCTATGCTTTTGCTTGATTTGCCTTTGAACTGGCCTGCTTGGTATTGAAATCTTCATTTCTAATCCCCATCTCTGTAAATGCTGGAAAAATGCTTTGGATTTATTTTACACATAATTTTTAAAACTTGATTTATTGGTGAATTCAGATTTTTGATAACTTTCATGGAGAAGTATTTTGCAAATTCTACTCCACATAGCATAACATATCTTTTTGGGCAGGACAGGAACAGATGGCAGAACAAAAGGCAGCTTTTGCACTGCCTCTTTTGACTTGGTTATGTGAGGGAGGGATTCTTCCATTCATTCCTAATATCCACCCATTTACAGATGGGGAGAGACCCAGATTGAGCCCATCGGATGGGAGAAGAGGTCATCTAAAAATGGGAGTAGCTAAGGAACTGAAGACAAGACTGCGTAGTGGAGAAGGTTTCTGTTCTGTCATATTAAAATGGCAGCACCTGGGTACATTTACTATAATGAAAAAATAAAGTTTTGACAAAGAAGGTAGTCCCTGAGTCCCTGAAAGGGGCCGCCGCGCTGCCCGCGGCGACCCGGAAGTGCTAGGCCGGCCGGCCAATTGCAGCGCGGCCGGCCGGAAGTCCCGCCCCCGCAGCCCGAGAGAGAGGAACTGCGGCCGGGAGATGAGGCGTCACGAGGAAGGAAGGCTGGTGGTGCTTGTGGGGCTCCCGTGTGCTGAGGGAGCCCCGAGAACAAAGGAGAGCCGCCGCCCAGCAGAGAGGCCGCTGCCCGGATGAGCCCGGTGAGTCAGAAGGGCTGGGGGGGGCTCGGTGCGGCTGCTGTTGGTGCCGGAGAGTGGCACATGGGGCGAGAGCAGAGGTAGGGCGGCCCCAGCTGGCAATGGGCCGCCCCGACGTTTCGGCGGAGCCTGAGGCTCCAATGCCCCCATCTGTGTACACGAGTCCTGAGAGGGCTCCGGGGGCATTTCTGTGTTCATGAGTCCAAAGGACTCCAACGAAGGGGGCCCTAATTGTTGAAGAGCCCTGCGAGGCTCCGCAAGGGGGCACTTGTTTATTGCTGTTAGGGGCTCAGTTCATAGTGGTGCAATTTAGGGCGGCCCCAGTTGGCAGCGGGTCGCCCCAATGCAGTCCAGAGCCCCGAGAGGCTCCCTGAGGGCATGTTTTGTGCCAGAGCCTGAGAGCTCCAACGTTTGGGGCACATGTTTTCAGAGCCTGTGTGGCTCCAGCAGCGGGCGCAGTTGGCGCCTAAGGGTCAGTGAGGACCCTGTCGCAGTTTGCTATTCTCCAGCTGCCCAGCAATTAGTAGGCAGCTGCACCATTTAGGCGCAAGTTGGAGAGTGAGTCCCTGAGAGGGACAGAGATGGCACAGAGGTGCCCAGCCAGTCACAGATGCGCAGCACTTAGTGCCAGCTGCAGCGTTTAGGCCCTTCTGAGTGTTCCCAGGTGCCCAGCAAGTAGTGGGCACCTGCAACGTTTAGGTTTTGCGCCAGTGGCGCACCCTTGACTGGCGCTGCATGGCAGCGCGCCCTGACATTCTGGACACAGGGCTCTGTAGGCCCTTTATTGGTTGGGGGCTGGTATGTAAGTTTTGCGCAATGTAGTTACCTGCTATGTTTAGGATGGTAATTGCCTACTGTGTGCTTTTGCGCTATCATATTGTTCTGGCACCTCTGAATGTGTAGGTTTGTGCATCATGTGTCTTCCTTTTCCCTGCGCTGCACCTCTGAATGTTTTAGGCATCATGTGTCTTCTTGCGCTGCACCTCTGAATGTATTTTATTGCATCATGTGCTCTGTTCTGAACACCGCTGAATGTGTAGGTTTATGCATCATGTGTTTCCCTTGTCTTACACCTCTGAATGTATTTTTATGCATCATGTGTCTTTCTTTCCTGCGCTGCACCTCTGAATGTTTAGGCATCATGTGTCTTCTTGCGCTGCACCTCTGAATGTATTTTATTGCATCATGTGCTTTGTTCTTAACACCGCTGAATGTGTAGGTTTATGCATCATGTGTTTCTCTTTACTACTCCTCTGAATGTATATCTATGCATCATGGGTAATGTGTTCTTTCCTAGACCCCTAAACACTGTGTGATACTTAGGTGGTTGTCCTTACACCTCTGAATGTTTTAGGCATCATGTGTTTGTCCTTTATTGCTCCTCTGAATGTGTTTCATGCATCATGGGTAATGTGTTCTTGTTTATACCCCTAATTGTATTTTATTCTTAGGTGGTAGTTCTTTTAGTACAGGTGGTCCTAGTGAGGTCCTGGTACCTGTTCCCAGTAGTTACTGGATGTGATTTATAACTGTTATTTTGTGCTACAGTGATTTTATATCCTTTTATTCTAATTTCTGACAGTATTTCATTTCTACTAAGTGCTGATTTTGACAGTGGCCCCTGTGGCCCTGTCTTGTAAATAATCCCTTATGAATGTTGCCCGTGCCAGTTGGCACAATGTACATGTGTGATTTTTATCTGATATGTGTTTACAATACAAAAGTTATTTTAATATAACCTTGTGTGGAGTCCCTTTTATGTTGTTGCTGTTGTGTGCTGGTGCAAATGCTTTACACATTGCCTCCGAGTTTAGCCTTCCTGCTCGTGCCAAGCTACCAAGGGGGTGAGCAGGGGTTATCTTGGCGTGTGACTTCCTTGCCCTGACTAGAATGGTGGTTTCTGCCTGGCTTTGGCGTCAGCCTTAGCCTACCAGAAATAGCCAGTTCTAACATTGTTGGTCAGCGGTGTGGATTTGGACCTGTGTTTGCGCAGTGCCACAGCGACAGCTGGCTACATTACAAATCTCTGCAGTTTATAGATAGTCACATGTTTGGGATTATTGTTTTTGATTTTTGTTTTTCCTCAAGAGTGTCATTTTCAAATGTGTTTCTGCGCTTTATGTTTAGTGGCAGATGAGAGAAAGTGACAGGGCGGGACACCAGTAGAGGGGTAGGTTCCCATAGATTAGGAATCCCTTGCTGGGTCCAGTGTCCAATCCTGTTCCGGTCCCTGTGTGGGTAGATGGAAGAGAGGGAGTGTGAGGAGAAATGACTAGCTCAGGAGGGTGGTTATCGCCTGAGTGTAGTGTGTGTCTGGATTCCCCAGTATGGTAGGATCCAGTGGCGGTAGCTTAAATGTGTCCAGTGCATGTGAAGTCCCATTCCCAGTTCCCAGAGTATGGTGCCTGGTGCTCAGTAAGAGGGTGACAGGTTCAGAATCAGGGGCAGTGAGGAACTGTCTCACCAGTCTGGAGGGGGAGTGTGTGGATGAGTGGTGTCTTGAACTGGAGGAGTTGGTGTGAGGTTTTTTTAAGGAGCTTGCATGTGAGGTGTACCTCTGGTGGTGTGCAGGAGGTCCTGCAGAGGCACTGGAAAAGAAGGTGGATGTCTGGCGGTGTGCTAGATGTCTTGCAGAGGCATTAGGAAGTGAACCTAAAAGGAGTGGCTTGTGTCTCTGATGATCCTGTGAAAGGGAAGAGGTTCATGTGTAACCCAGCTAGGTCCCAGTAGTATGGTAGGGGTGTAGGGGCTCACGCCCTGTCTCAGTGGAGGCGGAGTGAGTGTGGGACGGTGTGTCCCACGTTGGCCTGAAACCCTATCTCAGGGCCTGGAGGGTTCCCTAAGGGAGCGCCAGGTCAGGGGCCTAAGCTGTACATAGGTCATTTGAGGAGGATCTTCCTGTGTCTAGAGGACGGGGAGAATCTGTAACCAGAACTCCGGCGGTCCTAGTGTTGGGCAGTACCGCTCCTAAGTGGCGGGTGCAGAAGTCCTGGCTCGCTGAGCATTTGACCATCTAGAGTTCTTGACCATTTGTGGGGCCTCTGGAGGTCGTTCCCTGAGGAGGGGGGAAATCCAGGTTGGGGTTGTGGCCTGACCTGGAAGGAGTACTGAAGGAAAGTGTGTCACTGATACACCGCTGGCGTGTGCTCTGTCTAGCCTGGGACATACAGAGAATTACCAAGTGATAAGGAGTACTGGAG
The DNA here is from genome assembly GCF_964263255.1 of Lissotriton vulgaris. Classification (NCBI taxonomy): domain Eukaryota; kingdom Metazoa; phylum Chordata; class Amphibia; order Caudata; family Salamandridae; genus Lissotriton; species Lissotriton vulgaris. The sequence goes on along the minus strand of NW_028240804.1, from coordinate 36,604 downwards.
GAGAGTGTGCCGCTGATACGCCGCTGGCGTGTGCTCTGTCTAGCCTGAGACATACTGGGCCTGTAGTCATGGAACTGGAAGGGGGTGCAGAGGGACGGTGTCCTTACTTCTGACCCCGGTGCAACCTGAGGGTTTAGATCTTAGGTTGGGAGATTACGAAGCTTCTAGGTCAAGAGGGATCTCTGCCAAAGTGGATCAGCTGAAGAGACTGAGGGGGCTGCCCTTGCTGTGTGTTCTGGGGCTCACCTGCAGTTTGTTGTTTCCACTAAGGTAGAGGAAAGGGGACTTTGCTGTGTGCTGTGTCCCCCCACCTGCTTGAAGAGGAACTGTGCTGTGTGCTTTGTACCTCAGAAGTGAAATAGTTTCCAGGTGATAGACCAGTGATGGAATGAGGTCCTGATCTGGTAGGAGAATTGTGTTCTGGTGAGTGCTTCCATGTGAGGGTGCGGAAACCCAGAAGTAGAGGTAGGGTGGGGCATTCTTGCCCGTGACCTCTGGTCAGCCTGGGGGTGTGGACCCTAGGTTGTTGGATCAGTGGTAGTTGTAGCTACACTGAGAGAGAGAGTGGAGAATGGCTATTGTGTACCAGGGGTTAATACCCCACGCTCTGTGGATTGGTTAGGACCTGTGATTTGGATGGCCTATGGCCTGGTCTTGGCTGTGGATGACTAGGGAGTACCAGTGTGGTATCCTAGTTGTGTCAGAGAGTTATTATTTAGAGGAATCCATGTGGGTTCAGAGTGGCATAGAACCGGAAGGTGTCCCTGCTGTGCGGGCCCGTGTCCGTGTTTTGTCGCCCAAAGCAGTGAAGCCCATCAGTGGAGTGATTGGTCTACACTGCGTTTTGGCTGGAAGGGGGTTGTGTTGGTCCCGGCCCTTTAGGCAGGTTCACCCCTAGACTTTTTGCTTTTTCCTAGCCTGTGTCTGTGAAATGGTGTTGGTGATTTTAGGCCTCTGCGTACTTTTTCACTGTGGTACAGTGTAGAGTGCTTGAGCTCTCTGCGTATGTGTGGTGAGTGACCTGCCCTCCCATAGGAATGAATGGGGAATATGTATGCCCATGGTAGTTCCTGATGTGTGGGGAGTGCAGGGGCGAGTTTGGTATGAGAGAACTCGTGAGACTGAATGCTGTGAAATGGTATATGCGGCATGAGTGTGTCTAGTCTAGAAGTGCCACTTTTAGAAGTTGGCATATTTGTGTAATTTGTGTCTGGCGTGTGATTAGCTGGTGAGCCTGGGTCAGGAGTGCCTGGGCCTGCTTGTGGATTGATTGTCTGGTTTGAGGGTGACAGGGGCTGGAGAGCCCAGGAGGTTGTCTGAATCAGCCCATGGATGAAAGGCAGCATCTGCTGCCAGGGAAGTGGGAGGAGATGGCACCTGATAGTGAAGGGCTGTGCCTGCCAAACCACAATGCTGGCTCCACCCCCCGCTGGGCGACTGTCACCTCTGTCCCTGATACTGACAGGACTTCCCTATAACCAGTTCTAGCTGGTTCTCACACTGCCTACACAAAGACTTCAAAGACTTTTCTGTGTATAAGAAGGGGCTGTGTCCCCTTTCAATTTGTTCTTGTTTCTGACTTGAATCTACCAGTGGCGGGCGCTGCCCAGCCCCTGGATGCCTGGAGGACTTCTGGGGGACCCCTCTGCCTTGCCTGGGCTGATGGGGGGACCCTGCCCAGCCCCTGGACACCTGATGGACTTTTCCTGCTGGGGGCTATGCTGCTCCCTCTCTTACTCCTGGACTGCTGAGGTCCTGGACTGCTGAAGGACTTTTTATTTGCTTTAAATTTTCTTTAGCGCTTGAGAGCGCTTTATTCCTGCTCTAAAAGCGCCTGGGAGCGCTGTGGATTGTCATTTAGTGCTGGGAGCGCTTTATTTACTTTGCTGGTGCCCACCCTGCTTATGGTGGCCCTAGCGAGTCCCCACCTCGCTTATTTGCTATTTTGATTTCTACTCGAGGGAGCCCACTCCTCTGTAAATTTTACCCCAGCCTCTGAGTCCCTGAAACGGGCCGCCGCGCTGCTCGCGGCGACCTGGAAGTGCTAGGCCGGCCAATTGCAGTGTGGCCGGCCGGAAGTCCCGCCCCCGCAGCCCAAGAGAGAGCCCGAGAGAGAGGAAGTGCGGCTGGGAGATGAGGCGTCACGAGGAAGGAAGGCTGGTGGTGCTTGCGGGGCTCCCGTGTGCTGAGGGAGCCCCGAGAACGAAGCGAGGTGGGGACTCGCTAGGGCTCTGCGCCCCAAATGTTGGAGCTCTCAGGCTCTGGCACAAAACATGCCCTCAGGGAGCCTCTCGGGGCTCTGGACTGCATTGGGGCGACCCGCTGCCAACTGGGGCCGCCCTAAATTGCACCACTATGAACTGAGCCCCTAACGGCAATAAACAAGTGCCCCCTTGCGGAGCCTCGCAGGGCTCTTCAACAATTAGGGCCCCCTTCGTTGGAGTCCCTCGGACTCATGAACACAGAAATGCCCCCGGAGCCCTCTCAGGACTCGTGCACTCTGATAAGCGTGGCTCAAATCCACCCGAGTGACTTACCGCACTCACCTATAGGTATTCTGTAGAAAGTCAGCCGGACAGTGGAGAAGAATAAGCAACAGTCTTTATTAGGCCAAATACATTCATATGAGAGGGCCCTGTCCGACCTCACTCCTAGGAGTGCGAACGAGAGGACTGACTCTCAGCATCACAGCAATACATTATAATGCAACACAGTTCATTAGGGTACGCCCCTTCTGGAAAATTACTGAAACCCAGACCAGTGAACAATGCCATCATGCAGCAGGCATCTGCACCTGCAGAGGATACATCGCTATCTTTACTCAAGGCCATGGAGCTAGGCTTCAGCGTCTCTGGGGCATGAGAACATTACTGATAAAGAGACTTGTTAGTTTTGGCCACAGTAAGCTGAGAAACTAAAACTGCTGTCTTAGTGAAATTCTCTATTCCTGCGGGAGGGGTAGATGAGCGAGTGAGGCTCGCGGGCACAGAGGGATACACAAAATGGTGGCACACAAGCTAAGCTAAGGAACTAATATCGTCACACATATATATGGGCAAGAAAGATAGCAAACGAGAATAATTCAACATGAGTATGTATACGCACTCCATTAGTTAGCCATATGATGCTAACTTACATATGTCAAAGGAGATGGTTGGGGCATCGAAAAAGTGAATTCTATCAACACAGATGGGGGCATTGGAGCCTCAGGCTCTGCCAAAACGTTGGAGCGGCCCACTGCCAGCTGGGGCCGCCCTACCTCTGCTCTCGCCCCATATGCCACTCTCCGGCACCAACAGCAGCCGCACCGAGCCCCCCCCAGCCCTTCCGACTCACCGGGTTGTCTCCTGGGCGGGGCTCCTCCGGGCGGTGGCCTCTCTGCTGGGTGGTCCTAGTGAGGTCCTGGTACCTGTTCCCAGTAGTTACTGGATGTGATTTATAACTGTTATGTTGTGTTACAGTGATTTTATATCCTTTTATTCTAATTTCTGGCAGTATTCCATTTCTATAAGTGCTGATTTTGACAGTGGCCCCTGTAGCCCTGTCTTGTAAATAATCCCTTATGAATGTTGCCTGTGCCAGTTGGCACAAAGTACATGTGTGATTTTAATCAGATATGTGTTTACAATACAAAAGTTATTTTAATATAACCTTGTGTGGAGTCCCTTTTATGTTGTTGCTGTTGTGTGCTGGCGCAAATGCTTTACACATTGCCTCCGAGTTTAGCCTTCCTGCTCGTGCCAAGCTACCAAGGGGGTGAGCAGGGGTTATCTTGGCGTGTGACTTCCTTGCCCTGACTAGAACGGTGGTTTCTGCCTGGCTTTGGCGTCAGCCTTAGCCTACCAGAAATAGCCAGTTCTAACAATGACAAAGTACAAACAAGCATTTGCAATGCAATAGGTCTCGCATGCTTTGTATTTACGTGACTTAGCTGTATTGATATTACAAATTACAATGGCTTTTAATTTTTTTAAATAATTAATACTTAAACAAAAGTGTATGTTCAGTGTATTTTATTGTGACGAAAATCCAAGAACAGAAGTGAAATAGTAACATCTTTTTGTGACATTTGTAATAAAGTTTGAAACATTGAGAGAACATATTTGAACCAGTTGTTGAATGGTTGCGCAGATTGATGCTGGGGTGGCGCTGAGTGGTGCTGTGGTGGTGCTGAGTGGTGCTGTGGTGATGCTGAGTGGTGCTGTGGTGGTGCTGAGTGATACTTGGATGGTGCTGAGTGATGCTGAGGTGGTGCTGAGTGGTGCTGTGGTGGTGTTGAGAGGTGCTGTGGTGGTGCTGAGTGATGCTGTGGTGGTGCTCAGTGGTGCTGTGGTGGAGCTGAGTGATGCTGGGGTAGCGCTGAGTGATGATGTGGTGATGCAGAGGGCAGAAAGGCACAAAAAGCAGTCTAATAAAGGGCAGAAGGGCAGAAAAACAAGGGAAAAACGAGTCTAACAGAGGGCAGAAGGGCACAAAAAACGAGTCTAATGGGGCAGAAAGGCACAAAAACGAGTCTAACAGAGGGCAGAAGGGCACAAAAAACGAGTCTAACAGAGGGCAGAAGGGCTAAGGAACTAATATCGTCACACATATATATGGGCAAGAAAGATAGCAAACGAGAATAATTCAACATGAGTATGTATACGCACTCCATTAGTTAGCCATATGATGCTTACTTACATATGTCAAAGGAGATGGTTGGGGCATTGAAAAAGTGAATTCTATCAGCCCCTCCTTTTAGCATCATTGGCTAACTGCGGCCATATTTATTTGCCAAAAGGTAGTGCCGACATCCATTCTAGGGGCAGAGCATCCATTTTTTTTTATTCAAAAACATCATCTGAGATAAACATCAACCAATTTGCATCAGGAATTTCAGTAATCATTGCAGCAGTGTATTGACCCGACACCTTCTTTTGGGGTCGCAAGTTTGTAGCACACATTGAGCAACATGGAGGGAGGCAATATACACAAAGGCAACATGTCAGTATTACGCTCACCACACCAACCAAACCTATCAATATTTTCCAACCCCAGGATGAGAAAGCGCCCCAGAGCCACCCTTGCAAGGACCATGTCCCATTATCCTGATGGAGTTCAGTCGCTAATCTATGGAGTTTCTGTACCGCCAAGTTAACAGTCGGGGCTGAGTCTGGAATATACACGCAACAAGACGTCCCGATGACGCGACAGGCCCCGCCCCTATCTGCCAGGATGACGTCAAGCACCATCCTGTTTTGAATCGTGAATAATCTCATAGCCTGAATCTCAACAGACATGTTAGTCGCAATGTCAGCTTCAGTAAGGCCTACCTTTTCCATTACCCTGGACAGTCGTCGAATGGCCCTACTATTAAATATCGGACCCCAGAAAGGCAGCAAGCCCTTAGAAAAGTCAGTCCATTGCTGATAGGAGGTGTCTGTCTGGTCAACGTCATCTATCTGAAGCTCCCTCCTTTTGCGCTGCTCTTGTGGACTGGGAAATCTACGATGAGTCTTGTGGTAATCAGAAGGTGCCACATATACAGGAGGAATCATATAGGCTAAATAACACACCCCACCCCAACCCTCGGGCAACCATAAGTATCCATTATCTCCGCACACAAAATAGATGCTGGGGGGTGTAACCAAAGATGGGCTGAGAGGCAAACGTATCAATGCCGTCACATTACAGGAGCTATTACCAACCTTGATGGGGCCCCTCCCCTCTATACAGAAAAATGGTGAGGGACCCACCACGGCCAGGCGTATCAGAGACTTAACACTGTCATTTCCCTTTGGGGGGTGTCTGTAAGACAGGGAGGAATTCAATTGCAGGAAGCTTTCCCTAACCTTGTCAGTATCATTTGGTATTAAAAACCGGCCCAACTTCTTCTCGCACGTCTCTATGAATGTCTGAACAAAACGTCCGTCAGTATATATCCGTCCAAGGGAAGAGGGGGGTAGAGGACGTACTCGCATTGTCATTGTCGATCCCCTATTCTGTAGTCGAGGTGTCAGAAAATCTGGCTGCTGAAAATACTTGACAAGGCCTATTAGAGTATACCACCCCACACAACTATTCACAGGCGTCAAAGGAAGTGCTAAGAATCTATCTTTCTTGTAGGCAGCAGAAGGTAAGAGGCCACAGACCCAACAGTCAGTAATATTGGTAGTGATATGAGCATGGTGCAAGGTCTTTATAAAAACATTTTCTTTGTATCCTTTCCTGAGCATTCTCTCACCATAATCCACAGTAATCATGTTATGTTCAGGGACAGCAGTAGGTGTGGGTGCAAACACGTGGACGGGATAGGCTTTATCCAAGAAGAACAATATACCAAGAGTCACTAGAAAGGCTATTAGCACTATAATGATGACCACTATTTTCCCCTTTCGGGAAAGGGCTAACCAGGGGGAATCAGGCACGGGCCTCGGAGGAGCCGCAAAGGGCTGCTCCTCGTCAGGGATGGGGCGACCAAAAGGGTACATTTTAAAATTGTTCAAAAGATATCAAAAATGAAAAAGATAAAAAAAACACTTCTAATAAAAAAAATAGTCCCAGACAGTCCACAAAGCCGGCCAGAGGGGTTCTTCAACCCTAAAAAAAAGGGATCTTCTCCCTGTGTCCTTCAAAGCCTCACAGGAAGGCTTTTACCGTCCATACCTTATTCCCACGTCGCTCAAATCACAGCAATTGAAACAGAGGAGCACTTAATCTGGGCCCGGCACCACTAAACACCAGGGCTCTTACAAGTCCGTCCCTACCACTAATCTTCTGTAACAAAATTTTCACTAAGCCCTTCTTCCAGTGTTCAGTCCATCACACTTGTCACCTATATTTTTTTTTATTTTCTTCGGGGCCGCAGATTATAGCGAGTGCTCCCTCGCACTTCGGGGTCAGTGAACAAAACAGGTGTATCTGTGGCAGGTGCTGGACTCTCTGATGTCTCTTCACTAGTAGCAACGGGAGTAGCAGAGCTCACTGAAACACTTTTTCCTGCGCGTGACTTTGACTTCTCGGCGTCACTTTGCTCTTCTCCCATCAGTGAAGCATCTGAGAAGGGAACATATCTGGGTATTTGTTCATGTTCCTCATCAGCAATGCCGTCCTTTACCCATTGATCGTAGGGTAACGGCAGCGGGACTTTCTTCACGTGCGAGGCGTGCGTCCACGCCTTCCTGCCTTCCACTCGCAGCGCTGTACGGGTGGTGAGGAGCACCTGCCGCGGCGCCGACCACCTAGGCTCCAGACAAGACTTCCGTTGATACCTCTTGATGACAACCCAGTCCCCTGGGTTGATGGAGTGTCCAGCCCCTCCGGCAGCGGCTTCAGGGTGTCTGCTACCTGCTGATGAATAGAACAAAGATCTTTAGTCAAAGCATACAAGTAGTCTGTCAACAAAGGATACTGAATCTCGGAAAAGCACTTAGGCGTGGGCACTCCCCAGACATTGGCCGGACGGCCAAATATCACTTCATAGGGGGAGATGCCCGTTTTGGAATTTACTGTTACTCTCGTGGAAAGCAAGGCTAAAGGAAGGGCGTCTGGCCAACGGAGACCTGTACTCTCCTGTATTTTGGCCATTTTCAGTTTGAGCGTTCCGTTAAACCGCTCCACTAGACCTGCGGCCTGAGGATGTTGAGCTGAGTGGAACTTTTGGGAGATCTGTAAACCTTTACATATTTTCTTTACTAATTCCGCATTAAAGGACGTACCGTTATCACTCCAGATCATCCTAGGTAATCCAAAGCGAGAAAAGTACTCCTTTATTAACACTTTTGCAGTAGAAATAGCCGAGCAATCTTTCGTTGGAAAAGCCTTCACCCATCTGCTGAAAGCACATACAACCACAAGGACGTATTTAAAGTTATTAACCCTCTTCATTTCAATGTAATCCATCTGAATCACCTCAAAAGGGAAAGAGGGAGGTGCAAAATGTCCCACTGGGACAGGGGTACCCTTTCCAGGATTGTGCCTCAAACACACCATGCACTGTCGGACCAAGTGAGTCGCCACTTTGGAGATATTTTTATTGCTCCACACTGGATCCAACAATTTGCATATGCCTTTTGCACTAATATGTGCAGGCCCGTGGGCCATCGTCACCACTGGAAGAACATACGCATTCTGTAGTAACCATCGTCTCTTATTGGTCACATCTGTCCAACATTCATCCGCATCCAATCGCCCCTCACCATCCTTCCATGTCCTCAATTCATCTGCAGTCGCTTTTTCTTGTATATTTTTTACACTATGCACAGTATCTGCGAACATGTTAACGTCTGGGACCCATCTAGCAGGTCCTGCCACAAACATCCGTGGTAATTTGTCCGAGCAGTCTCTTTTGCTGTTTCGTCTGCGAAGGCATTGCCTCGTCCCACATCATCCACTATCGTCTTGTGTGCGCTACACTTTATCACAGCCAGTCGCTTGGGTAACGTTAGTGCCGTCAACAGTCATAATATCAGTGGACCATGCTGTATGCGTTGTCCATGTGAAGTCAAAAATCCCCGTTCTGCCCACAGTCGCCCATAATTATGAGCCACGCCAAAGGCGTATTGGCTGTCAGTATAAATGTTCACGTCCAGTCCTTCACTCAATTCACATGCTCTCAGTAGGGCTATAATCTCCGCAGCTTGGGCCGAATTGTAAGGTATCCTAGATGTCTCCACTACCGTCTGTAATGTCGTTATTGCATACGCTGCTGTCGATGTACCATCTGCCAATTTGAAACAAGACCCATCTACATACAACTCCCCGTCCGGTTCGTCTAAGGGCTTGTCTGTCAGATCCACCCTCCCCTTTGTCTCTTCTTCCGTCCTGAAAAGACAGTCATGTATGTCATCGTCCTTTATATCTGTGAGGATAGGTAACAATGTGGCGGGATTCAATGTAGCACACCTTTTTATTGTCACATGGGGTGCAAAGAGGGTCATCTCATAACCAGTAAGACGAGCACTAGTTAAATGCTGCGTCTGTGTTCTGTTTAATAAAATGTCCACAGCATGCGGTACCATTACTGTGAGGTCTGAACCCAATACGAGCCCTGCCGATTGTCTTATAGAGACCGCAGCAGCCGCCGTGGCTCTTAGACAACTCGGCAGCGCTCTTGCCACATTGTCAAGCATTGCAGAGAAGTAAGCGCAGGGTCTCTGCTTCCCTCCAAAACATTGAGTTAGTACAGACAACGCGCAACCTTCCGCCTCATGTACGTAAAGAACAAAAGGCTTCTGGTAATCAGGTGTTCCCAGAACCGGTGCAGAACATAAAGCAGATTTTAGTGACTCAAACGCTTCCTGACATGCAGGGGTCCAGGGTAAGGGTTCGTGCACTTCCTTGGTAGTCAGATACAATAGGGGTTTTGTTAGTAGCGTATAGTTAGGTACCTTCATATTAGTTATCGCTTTTATGCGCTCTGGCGTCAATCTCCTCCCCGCTCTCGAAAGGAGGTGGCCGAGGTAGGTAACCTCCGTTCGACAGTATTGAAACTTTGAAAGGGACACCTTATGCCCCCTTTTTGCCAAATGGTGCAGTAATTTAATGGTAGCATCTCGACAACCCTGCTCGTCGTCCGATGCTATCAGGATATCGTCCACGTACTGCAACATGACGTTGCCAGGTGGAAGTTCCAATTCATCCAATTGCGCTTTCAGTGCTTGACTATATATACTCGGACTTTCAGTGTACCCTTGGGGAATTCTCTTAAACCTGAAGCTTCGGCCAGCCAATGAGAATCCGAATAGATAACGGCTGTCTTCATGTACTGGAATACTGAAAAAGGCATTTTTCAAATCCAAAACAGAGAAGTATTTAGCAGAAGGGGGAATCATTGTCAATATCGTAGTAATGTCTGAGACCACCGGGTATTGAGGTTCCACTACTCTATTCACATGGCGCAGATAAATCACAAACCTATATACATCAGGAGTATTATCTGTAGCTTCAGGCGACCATCTCTTAAGGATCGGTAGTATAGGGCTGTTACATATGTTCGAATCCGTTTCCTCCACTACACCAGACCGAATCAAATCTTGTATTATCTGTAGAAGGGCTTTTTCTCCCTCCCTAGGAATCCTGTACTGTGGAACCCTGGGCAGTTTCGCTCCCACCTTTACCCGTATTGTTACCGGGGCGATATCCATTTTTCCTACATCGGTATCATTGATAGCCCACAAACTGTCGGGTATCCCTGCAAATTCAGGTGGTAATGGGTCATCTTTAGAAAAACATTGTAGTGGGCGAGCAACAGTCGGACCCAATGTGAGGTATACGCCGTCCGGGGAACAATAGATGGTGGCGTGTAACCTCTTCAATAGGTCTAAGCCCAATAAATTTTCTCCGCAATTCGATGTCAACAGGAACGGTGAATCAACAGTGAAAGGACCAATCGTCAACGTAAGGGGTTTAGAAATGGGGCTAATCACCGGGGTACCTGAGAAACCCACAGAGATATTTTTCTTGCCAGACAGAGCCGCCCCGGGGACCCGAGAATGAGCTACTGAACTTTTCATTGCACCCGTATCCACTAGAAATTTTTGCTGAGACCCCAATAAGTCTGCCTCGACATAGGGTCCCCTTTGATCAACTTCCAGAGGCACTGGTCCCTCGCTCTGTCCTACGCTGTCCTAGTTATGGGAGAACCCTGTCAAATCATCTACGGAGTAATCATCATGGTAGTACTGACCACCGCCCCTCTGCAGCTGTTGCCTGTCTGTACCATTATCGAAGTAATTACCTCCCGGCCTCCCACTTCCGTCTGACCGTGCGTTCTGTCTCCCGAAGTCACCACTACCTCTTCCTCGTCCTCGCCCTGAACCAGCATTCGACTGAAGCAGTGGGCATTCCCTCCACCAATGCCCCTCTTGCTTACACTTCGCACATTGATTTGGTCCTAATCGTTCCCTACTTTCACCTCTCCCATAGCCGCCACCACCACGTCCTGGCACTGCACCTCTTCCTCGACCCCTCGACACTTGCTGTAACAAAACCCTAGTCTTCAAATCCTTAGCCTTCTTTTCCTGCTTGTCCTTACTTTCATTTTCTCTGTGTTCATAATACTGCGCCATACTGAGGATACCAGAAGGAGAGGACGTTGTCCATGTACTTTCAGACGCTTGCAATCTTGCTGAAATCTCGGGCAATAAGTTCATTACAAACCTATTAACAAAGAGTCGCAATACCCCATCTTGTGACACATCCTGCCCACTGAAATCCATAAACGTCTCTTCGAACCTCGTGAAAAAGTCCGAGACTGCCTCATCCTTTTTCTGCTTACAAGCCGTCAACTTATCCCAGTCTACCTTCTTCGGGGGAATGAGAGAGTGCATGTATTTTATGATGCGCCCCGGTAAGGCCAAAATTTCAGCTTTCGGCTTTTCTCCTGGCTTACGTTCTTTATCCCAATCCTGCAACTCCTGCCACGTACCTCCCAACTCTTCCGAATGATCTGTTCCTTTCACTTGCCGCCACACATCAACTGGGACCAAAAGCCCAAAAAACAATTCAAAATCAGCCAAAGTCATTACAGTGGAAGACGCGGCTTCCGTTAACTCTTTGTAATATGCAGTAGGGTTCTTTCTAGAATCTGGCAACTGAGCCGTTAAGGCTAATACCTCACTTCTCTTCCATGGTGTATACACCCATTGCTCCTGGAAATGTGCATCTACCCTATTTCTAGTGACAGCCCTCGTGACTGGATCTACTATCTCGGGGATCTCGGGATGGAAAATAGGGTGTACCTCATGCATGGGATGTATACCTGGAAAATGGGGCGTACCTGCAGAGGGCAATTCATTTCTGTACTGTAATAGAGCGCGTAAACTACGCATCACCTCCTTCACCCCAGTATTCGTTCTGAAGGCTCCGCTCTGTATATTTCGCAAAGTCGCCGGAGCCACACCTCCATACCCCTGCTCCCATAGCGGTATCAATACATTTGACATATGCCACAAAGCGTGCTGTTGCATCAAGGGCTCAAAATCTTTCATCGTGGACCAAATATCTTCAAACGAATAAATATTATTCCTTGCCCACTGGCATGCCTGATTAGCCACTATACTCTTCTCATCTAAACCAACTGTAGAACGTGTAAGCAACTTCTGTACCTGTGAGAGTAGTCCGCTACCTGCGCCTCGACTCGGCGTTAACATCTCCTGGCTGGGGGTGGTGCTAGCTGAAACAATGGGGAGTGCTAAAGAGAATTGGGAGGGTGTAGGTGAAGTGGTCTGGAGCAAAGAAACAAGGGGTGTCGGGGGTGGGGAAGCAGAAATCGCTGCGCCATGTTGGTGTGGGGCACTTGCCGATAGATCCGAAACCCCACTGGTGGAGGCCGGAGCCGGCAGGGAGGGGTACAATGACTGCGGGGCATAAGGAGGGGGGGTCGGGCACTCAAAATGTCCTCCATCTCATCTTGGTCATCCTCTCGCACTACATAACTTTTATTTTCCTTCAACCTGCAAAGCCTATCTGCGCGCTCCAAACGCTGCTCATTCTCGTTCTTAGTATGTTCTCTCGCTTTCTGTGCCATAGTCTGCGCTGACTTTTTAAACGCCTCTTTCTCTTCTCTCAACTTACGTTTCCTGGCTTCTTTCTGCCACACTCTTAAAGAATCAAACATGCTTTGACGGCTACGCCTAGCAAACAATTTGTCCTGCAAATAATCCAATTTTGCTTCTTCAAAAGAACCTGTCAAGGGCCATTGTAAATCCACATTGTCAGCGGTGTACCGGTGCCATAAAGTGCCAAACAAAATCGGGGGCAATCCATGCTTGATATACATATCGAAGCTTGGAGTGCCCTCAGGGGGTGCAGGTTGGCTCTCGGCCAGGCTAGTATCTGAGGGGCGACAGCAGCATCCAAAACATCGTAACTTACTGAAACACGGCATCTCTGCCTTGGTGTGAAAGAAACACTTCTCCACGAACTTCGTTACCTTGAATCACTAGCTCGAGCTCATTCGCACACACATATAACTATACGTTGGGAAAACACACACACATATACAATACCTCCAAACACGTGTTACCAAATGGGACAAGGCCCGTCGACCAAGTCCTGGGGAACCTGGACCCTACCGCAGACCGAACAATACGCTAATTGTTCTGAGGCTGGGGAACAAATCCGCTCCCCGTGCGGCACTACGGATCACTGCGCACTTTACCACAGGAGACCCAGGACTCACCTCCACTGAACCGCCACTTAAGGAGTTCAGGGTAAGCACCGGAGTCCACCCGCAATGAGCCACGCCTTCACCACAGTACCACCCGGTCGGATCACTACAAACAATATATCAAGATATTCCCCCAACCTCGTCAAGTCTGTCAGAGCGCCTACTCGCACTCTGAGTTCCCCGGAGCACACTAGCCCCAGAAGCACACCGGCTCCTCAAACCACTGGAGACACCCTAGTCTCCCGGAACACTCCAGTTCCTGAAACAATCACAGGTGGACCACTCACCTTCCGTAGGCGGCACCGACCTCTACCATTCTCCACCTCCAGCTGCCAGGACCAACACGGTCAGCTTCGAGTTCCGCCTTCTGGATCCCGGCGTAAGATCCGAACCGGGACCTCTCCCGATCAGCAGGGTGGGGCAGCGCTGCGAGAACCAAGCTCGGCATCAGATGGGTACCTGGGCCCACCGTGCCGACCAGCGGTCCCCGGTCTTCTGCTACCCACTTACGGGTGAGAAAGATCCTTATCGCGGGGTCCCTATTCGGGCGCCATCTGATAAGCGTGGCTCAAATCCACCCGAGTGACTTACCGCACTCACCTATAGGTATTCTGTAGAAAGTCAGCCGGACAGTGGAGAAGAATAAGCAACAGTCTTTATTAGGCCAAATACACTCATATGAGAGGGCCCTGTCCGACCTCACTCCTAGGAGTGCGAACGAGAGGACTGACTCTCAGCATCACAGCAATACATTATAATGCAACACAGTTCATTAGGGTACGCCCCTTCTGGAAAATTACTGAAACCCAGACCAGTGAACAATGCCATCATGCAGCAGGCATCTGCACCTGCAGAGGATACATCGCTATCTTTACTCAAGGCCATGGAGCTAGGCTTCAGCGTCTCCGGGGCATGAGAACATTACTGATAAAGAGACTTGTTAGTTTCGGCCACAGTAAGCTGAGAAACGAAAACTGCTGTCTTAGTGAAATTCTCTATTCCTGCGGGAGGGGTAGATGAGCGAGTGAGGCTCGCGGGCACAGAGGGATACACAAAATGGTGGCACACAAGCTAAGCTAAGGAACTAATATCGTCACACATATATATGGGCAAGAAAGATAGCAAACGAGAATAATTCAACATGAGTATGTATACGCACTCCATTAGTTAGCCATATGATGCTAACTTACATATGTCAAAGGAGATGGTTGGGGCATCGAAAAAGTGAATTCTATCAACACAGATGGGGGCATTGGAGCCTCAGGCTCCGCCGAAACGTTGGAGCGGCCCACTGCCAGCTGGGGCCGCCCTACCTCTGCTCTCGCCCCATGTGCCACTCTCCGGCACCAACAGCAGCCACACCGAGCCCCCCCAGCCCTTCCGACTCACCGGGTTGTCTCCTGGGCGGGGCTCCTCCAGGCGGTGGCCTCTCTGCTGGGTGGTCCTAGTGAGGTCCTGGTACCTAGATGTAAAGGTGGACATAATAACGTCATCAAAGAGTCTCAGTTCTTTGAAAACTCCATGAGTTCTTGGACAAGTCAGTATTCGAGCAAGGGGAAGTCCCTAGCTGCTGAAGCTGAGTTTTCCAAGAAATCGTTGTGGATTTTCGGAACTAGTGGAAGTAGCCCTGCCGTATTTTGACTGCCTTAGCTATGTCTTAATATGGTTATGATTCTTATGCCTATATAAGGATATGGTGATTTATACCTATATAAGGGCATGAATCAGGAAAATTACAATAGGGTCCTAAAATGTTCTACAACACCCACTCCACGTTATCATGTTCATCTAAGTTCAAGCACTAAAACATATAATCTAGAGCATGTGTTTACAATCCCACCCAAAAATACATAAAATGAAATGGAAAATGGTTGTACATATAAAATGAGCATTTGTACAGTACGCATTTGAAAGCAATGATTTCATTGTAAGCATATGATATGATACTAGAAATTATAACTGCTAAAGCTAAATGCTATTTATCTTAGTTACAGAAGAGAAAGTCAAGACCATCCCATAGCAGAATATAAAAACTGTTTTGGTTTTGGTATGCATATTATGTCAATATTGTTCCTAGGAAGTATTCAAAGAATTCTTGTTCGCTAAGAATAGTTCTACTTTAAACAGATTGCTTTGTGCCACAGTTCATTGCATTTTGGAAAAAGGAAATTCAAATCATTGATGAGAAAGAAGAAAAAAAAATACAGTTCCAAAAAAAAAAAATTGTTTTGAAAAAAGTGAAGGTCGAACTTCAGATTTCAAAGAACGCTGTGTGCTAACTTCAAAAGCTATTCTCGGTGTCAGAAGAAAACATTAAGTCGTCTAGGCTGGCAAAGAAATCGTCTACCAGAGTAGATGAAAGTTGAACCACTTCATTAAGAAGATCAATTGTACACAGATGTGAAACCTCGCCGTCAGCGTCAGTCGCATTAGCATCGTTCGCAGCAGATGATACCTGTGTGCCTGTTGGTCCGCGTATCTCACCTTCACCTGGAATTGCCGGTGAGATCTCAATGAATGCCGTCATCAGGATTGGTAGCCATTGGGGGCAACACAATACATGAGCTGTTACTGGACTCAGTAAAGCGCCAACATCCGTTGGCATTGCTGATGGAAGTGTTAGACAGACATCTAACACACATTTCTCTCCACAAAGCAGGCATTGTTGAACAGGTACGATGCAATCTTGCCAGATCGGTCTGAATGACAGGAACCATGTGGTATTCAGATCTCTCAAACGAGCCAATCCAAGCCAGGAATCTGTGTTATTCTTTCACCATACTGCATGGCCAGGAGAGCATTCTCCATGGTAATTTGGGTATCGCTGGTGGCCGGACTTGCAATTATGGAGCAGGAGGAATAAAAACAGGATCCCTGCTATGAGTCCCAAGATGAGAGGCAGGCCGCTGAGGTTCTGAAAATTACGAATTCGTTCGTACTCAGCCTCCATTTTGTGACTGCCACCATTTTGTGTTGCCCTCACTCAAGCAGCTCGGCGAACGGGATGTTTTTGTCATTTCTGCCTTTGCGTGTCAGGTGGCTTCTCTGCTAATGTTTACTAGTGAGTGTCAGGGTCTGGCCGAGTACACTCATTCCTGTCTGAGCTGATTAATTCCCGTCCGGACTACATGTTGGTTCACACCATTGTTTCCTTTACTTTATCTTATCTGCTGTCCTTCGCTACATGTCTTCTGCATTCTCCTGTTTCACGACTGTCCTCCTGTGACGCACACCTGTGTGTTTTCTTTGCTCGTAAACTGAATAATGTGGATTCTTTCGTAATTTACTTAAGAGGTCGAGTGACAAACGAGACTGGGAATTTGAGTTGCCTTAGTCTTAAAACATTGTTTCTAACGTTTGCCTATAGCTCATGCTCTTGTGAATTTGCCTTTTTGCATTGTGTTATACTGTATATAAACCTGTGCGCCACGGAGTTAAGTGGCAGTCTCTTTTGAACCTCGTTGCATTGACGACTTCTAAGACCACTGTACTAGCTGCAGCTAATAAATACCATCTTCTACGCCAGACGAAGAGTCAGTGTCTCTGTATTTGATAAGGCAGGTGAACTCCGGGGATTCAGGCGTACCCTGCGTAAGCATGGGCGAATTTTGCGGATCTCGCGTTCGCGAATTTTGCGGATTTGCGGATTCGCAATCCGCAAAATCCGCGAATTCCCGCGAATTTGCGGATTTTTTTTTTTTTTTGTGTTCGCCCGTGTTTCTGCCAGTTCGCGAGGGTTTTTACAATTTCGCAATTTGCGAACTTACCTGTCGGGTCGCAAGTTTTGCGAACTTGTTGTTTCTACATGTCCAGCCTGTTTGGGACACTCTTCTTCATCACTGCCACTCTCTGTCACCACTGCCACTCTCTGACTACTCATGCCACCCTCTGGCCCACCCATGCCACCCTCTGTTTCATCACTACACCCTCTGGTTGTCCAGTGTACATTATTTTCGGCAAAGCAAAGCACACCTTCCCTGCCTCAAGTGACCTGAATTAATTTGGGGCTGATTAATGTGTCACAGAATATTTTTTTAGCTGGCACCTGCTTCCTTAGTGCGCCCTGATTAGTGATCTTTTGCACTTGCTAAGTGCTTTCATTGTTGCAAAATTAGTTACAACACCTGCCCTGCCCCAACTGACAATAATGAATTAGGGGCTGATTAATGGATTTTAACTTCCAGCCTGGCTCCTGCTTGTCTCCCTTAGCTGTAATTCAGGACCTTTGTGGCATATGTGTAACTATTCTGAGGTTCAGAGCAGGGTCACATAATAGTTTCAACTGGCAACTGAACTCTGGAGGGGCCCCTCAGGAAGCCCTACAGGAAATGGCTACTAATGATGTGCCTGAACTTTTGAACCTGGTAAGTAGTTACTTTCAGTTTTGCCAAGATCGTATTTCTGCAATTTCGCACTTATTCGCGGGGCGCGAACTCACGCTAACAGTGCGAGCAGCGCGAGCAAAATCCGCTGCTCGCGGATTTGCGGATTTTGCGGGAAATTCGCAAATCTCGCGGATTGCGGATTTCCCGAAAATCCGCAAAATCCGCGAGCGGAACGGATTTTCCGCCCACACCTAACCCTGCGCCGCCGGGCCCTAAGGCTGCGGTTCTCCAACTGGCGCCCAATGTGGGGCGACTTCAGCGGTAGTGGTTGAGCCCGAGGGTCGTGAGGAGCCCCGCAAGAAAACTCCGGAGGAGGCGCACCACCTGATCGACCCCTGTGTGTCGGAAGTGGACCTAAGGTCTTTGAAAGTGCGGCTACTCCTCTCCAACGGCTGCTGACGACTGCTGTCCTGACTGTCGCCCTGCCTTGGACCCTTCTGATGACGCTTGGTAGAGCGAGACGATAGACGGACCTTCGCTGGTGTGGAACGATTCTTAGTTAAGTATTTGGTGGGTAGCTCCCACAGACCTTGGTTTTGTTTTGTTTTGTTTTTTGGTACATTCAGGTCTTACAATCCCTGCAGCCAAGGGGTAAGTACGATTGTACTGTTCCACTGATATATACCCCTTGTTGTTTGTGATCAGTCTAGAGAAGTAACGATGCCTGGGCTGAGTAAGTTTAAGAGATTTTGTTGTTTAGGTTATACGAGGGATTCCCAGTTAGAGGAATCGTGCCCGATCCCTCCAGTTGGAACTCCCCCTTATGAGCTCTATTCGAAACATGGTATTGGTCCCATTACCTTTAACGAGACATGGGTCCGATATACGAAGAATAGTGGAGTCTTAAGATGGCCCTAAAACGGTAGCTTTGACCCCACTATACTAGATAATTTATAAACAAATTTGTTTAAAAGAAAAGCCCGCCTTTGGCGTAAAGAAGCCAAACAGAAAGAAATTAAACAAGCGAAAAAGGATAGAAAGCACAAGATATGTTGATTTTACAGGCTGCACAACAGCTTGAATATAATGAAGAAGAGGGTGCGAGGGAGGTGTCAGACAAAATCGTATGGCGATAGATAGATGCAATCCGATGCTGCCTACTTCCTCTTCAGATAAAAATAAGAAATTAGAAGAAGATGCACTAATGACTTGTTTGCTAAGTTCCCCTCGCCCGATGTGCAAAATTCTACCGCACCTCCGTTACCCCCTCCTGTTGCTCAGCAAGTGGTTGCTCAGTTGCCAATTGTTCAGCAACAGGCTCAGCCTTTCAATACTTCTTTCCCTGCTTCTGCTCCATCCTTGCAGTCTATGATTCAGCCTCCGTCTTCTCCTGCTCCTACTCCGCAGCCTGCTATGTTTCAGTCTCCGCTGCCTTCTACATCTGCCATGTCTCCTATTCTTTTGAAGGACTCTCCTACCTCACAGAGGAGGATAGCGGATGCTGTTTCAAGTTTCCTTTCCCCTCTTATTGGGTCTTTCAATTTGTCTCCAGCTTTTTCTAGACGACAATCTCGTTGTCAGCTTCCTCTTACGGACAAGAAAGTGGTTTTGGGTTCTCTCGCTCGTAGATGGATTGAGCAGGGATTAGAATACAGTTCTGCAGATATTATGAGTAACTTCTATCAGTGGTCAGAACCTACGCAGAGATATGTTTTTAATGTCATGTGTCAAACTCTTATTAAAGGTTGGGATGATATGGAGTCAGATACAGTTCCCTTGGAATTACTGAAGCTACAGGCAGACTTCAATAAGGGCGTTATTGTAGGAAACAGGGTTGAAGAGGCAGTAAATAAACTCATTGCATTCCGCACTATGTTTCTGTCCTTGTCTGTTTCTGAGGTTAATCCCGCCAATAAACAAGGTAGTAAGAATTATCCGATGCGTGAAGTTCCTCCTGTATGGAGAGAAGCGGTACAAGGTCCACCTGCAATCCCCGCTCATTTTCAGCGTATATGGGTCCATGAGCCTTGGAAGAGGTCTGAAGTTTTAGCGCTTAAGAGCACTCTTCCGGACCCTCGTAAGAGTCCAGCTGGATACTATAAGGAATTGTCCCAAACAGTCGACGCTTGCATTATGAATTTGGCTGCTATTGATAAGCTGTTCGGAAATGTGGTTCCACAAGGTATATGGGCACGGATTCGTAAGAAAGATCACTTGGTTGACTTAGGTGGCAAATGGGCTGCTATTAGAGCCGCTGATGCGAATCAGGTAGGCGGTGCGAAGCCTGAGGACTTGATTACGGCTCTTCCAGGTAGAATAATTGAATTGATTAAGACAATGATGCCTGCAGTGGGAGTAAATTGGGATAAGCTGGCCGCTTGAAGGCAAAAGAAAGATGAAAGCGTCTCGGATTTCTTCACTCGTTTCGAAGAGACGTTTATAGACCATAGTGGTCAGGATTTGAGTGTAGCGGGTGGTCAGCGATTATTTGTGGATAAGTTTGTATATAATCTACTTCCTGAGTTGTTGAGCAAATTAAAAAGTTTTGAAAGTGCATGGGCTGTCTCTTCCCCTGCTAAAATATTGGCTACTGCACAGTATTATGAGAACAGAGATAAGGAGGAAAAGGAGAAACAAGAGAAGAAAAATAGAGATCTAAAAACAACAGTTCTTTTGCAGCAGGCGTATCCGCTTCGCTCGAATCAGAATCAGCAGTCTTCCCAGTTCCAACAGCCCCCACAGTTTCAGAGATTGTTACAAAAGCCTGAGTATTATGCGCCGCGACATTCGTTAGGCCCGAACAAATATGCATATTGTAGGGAAGAAGGACATTTTAAGAATAATTGCCCGGTTCTATTACAGCGCAATAATGGGATGTCTGCTCCTCGAGGTCGTGGTAATTTTCAGACAGGATCTAGAGGTAGAGGATGGGGTGCGTCCTCTCAGGAGCAGCGATCTCTTTCTTCATCTACTTTGAATTATTTCGATCAACAAGTAGTTCCGTCTACACAATATTACAATGATGATAATCATGTTGAAAATGGAGTCAAAGACTTTCAGATTGAATAGGATAGTCATGGACAAAGTCAGGGAGTTTTGTCGATTCCAGTAGATCAAAATGGGCCATATGTTACGGTCAATACTATGGGCATTGTAGAACCGTTTCTTTTGGATACTGGTGCGATGAGAAGTTCTATTATACATTCTAAACTCCCTGGGGCACCTTTGTCTGGCATTGTGAATACATCTGTGGGATTTTCTGGCGCCCCAGTTTGTAATCCGGTTTCTTGCCCTTTGCCTGTCTCGATTGGCCCTTATGATTTTGAAAGTTCCCTTATCTTGACAACTGGTTGTGGGGAATATTTGCTGGGTTTGGATTTGTTGAAAAGACTGCATGCAACACTGTATTGTTCTCCTTCTGGTGTGCATCTTACATTGGGAAAGAAATTGATGACTCCCATGTGTTTGTCTCAAGATCAGTTTCCACCTGAGTTGCTTTCTCTCCCGGAAAGTCTTTGGGCCACGGGTCCGAATGACGTGGGTCGTCTTGCGATCCCGCCATATGTTGTTACCGTTAGAGAGAATGTTAGGATGCCATGTATTCCCCAATATCGTATCTCAAGTGATGGAGAAAGAGCACTATTGACTATTGTTGATGACTTTATTCGGAAAGGTGTGGTTGAAGAAGCGAGAGGCAATGTTTGTAACAGTCCTGTTCTTCCGATTCTTAAAAGAACGGCTCCCTCACAGCCTCCTGTTTATCGATTTGTTATTGACCTGAGAGAGGTCAATAAAATAGTGGTACCACAGTTCCCTGTTGTTCCGGACATTACAGCCTTGTTAGTGATGATTCCTGCTTCGGCAGCTTGGTTTTCAGTGATCGATCTTAAGAATGCTTTTTTTAGCATTCCTATAGGTGAGGAGAGTAACGACCTCTTTGGTTTCTCTTTAGGTGGCCGAAGTTTCTGCTGTAAGAGAGCTCCTCAGGGCTTACAGTAAAGCTCTTAAATCCTAGCTTGATGCATTTTCTTTGCCTCCAGGCGCTACGCTTATTCAGTATGTGGATGACTCACTGGTGGCTGCTGATATGGAAGATGTGTGTAAGAGTGTGACTGTTGCTTTGTTGTGTCATTTGTCTGCTTTGAATAATAGGGTGTCACCCTCTAAGCTGCAATATGCCTGCCAAGAAGTGACCTATTTAGGTCATCTCTTGTCGAAGGAGGGAAGGCGATTGACCCCAGAACGTATTCATGCTATTTCACAGATGTCTGTACCTACCACACAGAGAGAAGTGCGTGCCTTTTTGGGTATCACTTCCTATTGTAGACAATGGATTCCAAATTTTTCCCTTCTAGCGAAACCATTGCTGGCACTAACGTTGAAAGATACGCCCCATCCTCTCCCTTGGACGGATGAATGTCAGCAAAGTTTTGTTGATTTACGTACTGCTTTGTGTTCTGCTCCGGTGTTAGGGACCCCAGATTACAACAAGTCCTTCACATTATATGTTCACGAGAGAGAAGGTTGCGCATTGTCAGTCCTGACACAGCAATTCGGAGATAAGCAAAGGCTGTGCGCCTATTTCTCCGCTACACTAGACCCAGTAGCTAAAGCCTTGCCCAGTTGTCTCAGTGCTACAGCAGCTGCCGCAATCTCTATTAGACAGTCTGCTGGATTAGTATTGGATAACACACTTATTGTTATGGTTCCACATGCAGTGGATACCTTGCTGAACAGAACTAAAACGCAGCATCTCACGAGTGCTCGTTGTCTGGTTACGAGGTGACACTTCTAGTGAGTCATGTACACATTAAAAGATGTAACACGTTAAATCCAGCTACGTTTTTGCCACTTCCAGATGAAAAAGATGATCAGGAGAAACATGATTGTTTTCTCCGAACATAAGAAGAAACGAAGGGTAGAATTGATTTAAAGGACACTCCGCTCAAGGACCCGGATGGGATCCTTTGGGTGGACGGTTCCTGTTTTAAGCTCCCAAATGGAGAAACCACTTCTGCCTATGCTGTCACTACCTTATGCACTATTGTTGAGACAGCACGTATTGAACATAATTTAGCCCAAGAAGCTGAATTAATAGCCTTGACTACGGCGTGTGTGTTGGCAAAGGGAAAGAGAGTGAATGTGTACACGGATAGCCAGTACGCCTTTGGCGTTGCCCATAGTTTTGGCAAGTTGTGGAGGGAGAGAGGATTTTTCAGTTCCCATGGAATAAAGATTCAACATGGCGAGTTAGTGTTGGATCTTCCCGAGTCTCTTACCTTACCTACACAAATCACGATCATAAAGTGTAGTGCACACAAGAAAGTTACTGATGATGTGGGTCGTGGAAATGCATTTGCAGATGAGGTAGCGAAAGCAACAGCTAGAAACATTACGAGCCGAATGTATGTGGTAGGCCCTGCAAATTGGGTTAGGGAAGTTGGAATGTGTGAAAACACGATTGAGAGTGTGAAAACGATCCAGGGAGAGGCTACTGAAAAGGAATTGAGTACGTGGAAAGAAAGTACGGGAATGTTAGACCAGATGGGCTGCTAGACAGAATTGTCTGAACATCAGCGATGGTTATTACCGGACGCTTATGTGTTACCGGTTGTGACTATGGCTCATGGTCCGGCTCATAGTAGTACGAAGGGCATATGTAATCTTTTGGCCCCGGTATGGCAGAATGAAGGGAATCCAAAATGTGCAGAAAATGTGGTTAAACATTGCATTGTTTGTCTAATGCATAATCCAGGAAAAGGTACTCCGACTCCAGCAGGTCATTTTGCCCCTCCGTCATATCCTTTTGAGGTGTTGCAGATTGATTACATTCATATGGATCGCTGCAACAACCTCAAGTATGTTCTGGTGGTGGTATGTGCCTTTTCCCGGTGGATAGAGGCCTACCCCTAGAAAGATAACACTGCTTTGTCGACTGCTAAAGTCCTAATAAAGGAATTCTTCCCTAGATTTGGTTTGCTGCGCATTGTCTGGAGTGACAATGGAAGTGAATTTGTGGGCCAGATTATGCAAAAAGTCTGTTCTGGCCTTGGCATTCGGCAAAAATTCCATGCGGCAAACCATCCACAATCAGCAGGCTTGGTTGAGTGTTACAATGGCACACTCAAACTAGCCAAGATTCAAGCTAGCACTGGTCTTGCTTGGCCCGATGCTTTGCCCCTAGCTCTTTTGTCAACCAGAACTACGGTACACTCTCGTATGGGGCTTAGCACTTATGAAGTGGTATTCTGATGCCCGGCAAATGTTTAGAGTGTCCCTCGTCCCAAAAGATATTCTGACATACCGTATCCTTTGTTGATTGACTATCTGCACAATTTGACTACTAAATTGAGTGTTATTCGTCAACAGGTGCAAAGTGTTTTGCCAGAGGCCTCCACAGACCCAGGTCATATGATTCGACCTGGAGACTGGGTCTGTATAAAGAACTTTCAACGGACCAAGAATCTGGAGCCTCGCTGGTTCACACCTACGCAAGTGACTTTGTCAAAAAAGAGAAATTCCCTTTGGGCACATTAACAAGGACAAAATGACATAACATACAACAATACTTCAAGCATATTCAGAGCAATACAATAATTAACCAAATTCTGAAACGACAAATAAATTCAATATGCACAGTTTATTTTTATAATTAAAAGTGACTTAAAAACAGATTAAAAAGTATATAAATCAAGGGAAAAAAGACAATATATATGGGAACAAATAATACACTAAAGTTCATCCAATAAGTTCCTAAAACTAAACAAAGGGAGATACACAAAAGGTATATTCAGCACCAGTCAGAATACTCCTTGATTACTATAAGATGGATTCTCTCCCCCAATTCTCAACGCGTTTCGACGGGCCAATTATCATACAGCCGTCTTCCTCAGGAAAAATATTAGCTGTCTTCCCCAGATAACTGTAAATTAAGTAAAAAGTGTCTTAGATACAGTATTATGACAATTTTAAAAAACTGAACATAAGGCAAAAATCCATTTGCTAGACAGAATTGTTTTTTTCTCGCTATTGCTCTACACATTGAAACTACTCACAGCATACATTTATAACATATATCTTTGGCAAATCTCACATTATAGGTACTTCGACGAACATTTTATCATTAACACTGGTTCACAAGGCAGGTCTTTCCCAGATGCCATTAAAATTACACATCATGTTGAGTTTAGAGAATACTCTCAATACAGCATATTCATTCAATTACATTTGACATGATTTCATTGTCTGTTTATACATCTTAACAACATCTGAGGATGGTTTTTGTGATTCCAAAATCGTTTATATTGTTAGGACCCAAGGGGTTCATTCTCCCAGGTAGTCCCTGTTTATTGATACTACATTTCATCCTCCCCATCCGTCAAGTCCCGTACTAACCTTTAAATGAGGCTTGCTAAATAGGTAGGGGATAGATATCTCCCTCCTCTCTGATAGGACGTACTTCCAGCTGCTGGCAGTATTTTTATTGGTCGATTTGCCCAAACTGTAATGTATAAAGGACCATAAATGGACTCATAAGTTGATTTCTTCTCATTAATATTTCATTATCCATGAATAGATTTATTGCCATGTGCTTTTTAAATGACTTATGGGTCTTACATAAGAGGTCATAGCTTCACCCAGCTTACTTCCTCATTGTATTGTCCTCTATGATAACCCGATGCCATTTACACTCAGCAATCGCCGTTATGTCTATGGGTATTGGCCATTATAAGCGCAAGTAGGCACAATAATATACTCACATCCTATTTCTGTCTCAAGGTCCTATCTGTAGATGCTGGATACTACCACTTCCTCACTCACACCTACGCAAGTCCTGCTCGTCACCCACACAGCTGTCAAAGTGGTGGGAAAGCACAATTGGGTCCATGGCGTGCACTATAAAAAAGTGCCACTGCCATTGCCCTTTGACCAGTGGATTCGTAGTGGTATGAGAGAATCGGACACTGAAGCAATTCCTCGTTTTGTTCCCTTCAATGACGCTCAAATTTATGGGAATCAGTCAGAAAAAGCGGATGATGACATTCTTCAAGCTGCTGTGCCTTTGCATCGTCGGATAGATACTACAAATCCAGAAGCTTTATTCCAGGACCAGACTGTACCGAGCAAAACACGTTACGATTTAAGACCCAGAATCAATAAAGCGAACTGAACTTCTTTTTATAAACATTCTCCTATTTCAAGACATTTCTTTTTGAACTCTTCGTATTTTTCCCTCCTTGTTGATATCATTTTTTATTAGTTTTAGACGTGCCATCTGTCTCCGTCGCAGGGTCACGGTAGGAGTCTCAGACTGTAACCTGGTTTTTGACCTTTTAGTAAGTGGCTAGTGCCTCAGGCTTTACAGAAATAAATAGCTGAGTGATTAAGGAAGAGTGTCGTGAGCGACATTTTGTTTTAGACAAAGATGGATGGCGCAACAACCATAGATAGGGAAAACAGCAAATTAAGTACTGTAAATTATTGCGTAGTTGCTTTGGCGTAACTTTGTGTGTTTTGATGGTTTTATGTATTTTATTAGCTTGCACAGGATGGATCGTTCATATTCTACAAACTAGAAATTTTGCTAATTCTACATCTTCTTTGCCTTCTCGTCTTTCTGTCCTTTCACATAAAATGCATACTCTACCCCCTCATGAACAGATTAGGAGAGCCGAGTATATGAACAATACGTTCATTCAGCTGTTGCACCAGCATCAGTTGGCTTTCAACATGACTGACTGTTGGGTGTGCGGTCTTATGCTACATAATGCGCAAAAGGGAATGCCATATCTGGTTCTTCCTTTTTCATATGAAGGTTCAGCTTGGGCTTATCTGACCATGTTCTCAGCCGCATACCCCAACAGACTTAGAAGCCCTGTAAGAACTTCTGGGATTGTACTAGATTTTAGTCATAGTTCCCTAATAAAAGGCAAAGTAATAATGGCTAAAATCTTAGAGAAGAGTAAGATTCCATTAGATGAGAAGAAAGCTTATGATGGATGGAATGTTACCCACTATGTCTCTATTCTTGGGGACAAGACTTAGAAGGGTGAGTCTTCTTCAGTATGGACTGTGCCCCATCAAGGTAATTTTTGTCTCCAAATGAATAGCAAGAAAATTGACATACAGCAGAAATGTGCATATACATACTTCTTCACATCCCTTGATTTTCCTCCGTTGGTTCCGTCACAAGGAACATTCTTTGTCTGCAATGACCGAGCCTATACTTGGCTTCCTTCCAATTTTTCTGAAACTTGCCACATAGCTTTTCTCCTTCGCCCTACATATACGGCTCCGTCAGACCATCACAAAACTAGACATCGCAGAGGTGTAATTGATGCCAAAGACACGGCAGAACAAGAGGGAGGAGACTTCCTTAAAGGATTCCTTCCCTTTTGGGGTCCGATGATTAGCAGTAGGCATATTAGGCAACTGGTTCGAGTGGTTGAGACCACTATTAATGTTACTGCTGGTGCAATAGGTAACATTACAGCAGAGCTTCAGACTCACCGTCTTATGACATTACAGAATCGAATTGCTCTAGATGTCATTCTGGCAGACCAAGGTGGTGTCTGTAGATTGATCGGATCTAGTTGCTGCATTTATATTCCAGACGATGCTCCGGCAGTATACCAAGCCATTTCCAAATTGCACACGATCTCAGAGTCGATTCACCAGGACGAAGGAGATTGGTCTTTTATGGGATGGGTTTGAGGAATATTGTCAACTTGGGGATGGAAGATCTTAACATTCCTTGGAGCAATCTAAGCCGTCATATTCTCTTGTTGTGTATGTGTGCAATGTGGTCCTGCAGTCTGTGGCCTGTTGTCTACTTTATGTGTTCCACAATCTGCTACTCAGAAGACAGAGAATATTCGAATGATGGTGGCAGCAACAACTTGAAGACCTTATGAACATCAGTGTGGACTCTGACTCAGATTAGCGTGAGTTGGTTTGTCTTTGCCTGAGTAATCGCAAAAGGAGGGTCTGATGTTCTGAAAATTACGAATTTGTTCGTACTCAGCCTCCATTTTGTGACCGCCGCCATTTTGTGTTGCCCTCACTCAGGTAGCTCGGCGAACAGGATGTTTTTGTCGTTTCTGCCTTTGCGTGTCAGGTGGCTTCTCTGCTAATGTTTGCTAGTTAGTGTCAGGGTCTGGCCGAGTACACTAATTCCTGTCTGAGCTGATTAATCCCCGTCCGGACTACATGTTGGTTCACACCATTGTTTCCTTTACTTTATCTTATCTGCTGTCCTTCGCTACATGTCTCCTGTATTCTCGTGTTTCACGACTGTCCTCCTGCGACGCACACCTGTGTGTTTTCTTTGCTCGTAAACTAAATAATGTGGATTCTTTCGTAATTTACTTAAGAGGTCGAGTGACAAACAAGACCGGGAATTTGAGTTGCCTTAGTCTTAAAACATTGTTTCTAACGTTTGCCTATAGCTCATGCTCTTGTTAAATTGCCTTTTTGCATTGTGTTATACTGTATATAAACCTGTGCGCCACGGAGTTAAGTGGCAGTCTCTTTTGAACCTCGTTGCATTGACGACTTCTAAGACCACTGTACTAGCTGCAGCTAATAAATACCATCTTCTACGCCAGACGAAGAGTCTGTGTCTCTGTATTTGATAAGGCAGATGAACTCCGGGGATTTAGGCGTACCCTGCGCCGCCGGGCCCTAAAGCTGCGGTTCTCCACCGCCGAACACAGAGTGCACAAAGTTAGGAAAAATACCCAGAACTGCTTCAAATGTTGTTAACAGTCCCGAAAAAATCATCTTAAGTACATGTACAAAACCGCTGGTATCAGACATGTTTAGGATACGACCTAACATTCTGCGAAATGTATTGGGCAGTTTGTTGATTATAATGCATGTATCTCTGCAGAGGACCTCGCAACTTGCATATCATACGTCTCTCTGGACGAGGTCAGTGGCACAGTTTTTTGTAAAAGAATGGCTTTCATTCTGCTTAAAGTATCAATTTGTTTAGAAGAGATGTTCAGTGAAGGCCATAGTGGCGACTCCCCATCTGTCTTAGCTTTTGGAAACCTACTTGCATACAACAAGTGACCCTGGCTGACACACTAACAAGATATGCTATTCCTGGTATCATTCCACAACAGCTGTGATCATTCCGCATTATGTAGCTTCCTACGGAAAGCTGCCTAAAAATTGGATCTATCATTGCTGCCGGGGAACCCTGCAGGTGGCATGATAAGTTGTTTGAAGAACGCCCACAGGCTCCATGTAAATTAATGCCTTGACACAGAAGTGTACCGCTTAATGTGGTTTTACAATTTCTTCCACTAAGAAATACCTCCTTTCCCCCACTACACCATTTGTGTGTGTATTGTAAATGCCAGGTCAACTTAAAGTATTCTTTACCCAACCTTTCATACAGGCCTACTGGTATGTGTTTTAAGCAATACTGAAACTGGAAAATCGTCCCTGGTATCGTGATGGTGCCATGTATTATCAATTCAACTGATGGTTTCTCAGAAACGGTCATTCGTAATCTCTCCAGTTTTTCTATGCTCAGCACCGTATTGTCTGCTCCCCTCTGTGCCAAAGAGATGTGTTTATATGTAAGGTTAAATACAGAAAACAATGACATAGTGTTGATTAAACGCCAAGGCACATAGCCAGAACAAAGGTTTTGTAACGTCCAGCCTAACAGCATTATAAAACGTACTTGAGACTGGCCATGTTGTAACATTAGCAAGTCTTTTTCCATTATGTCTATAGCAGATGATACAATGCTGTCCAAAGAATAAATTCTGGAAGACAGAGTTATTAACCCATTGTCAACTAAAGAGAGAGCTTTCTCTAAATTAATACGATCAATTTCTCGTATCCGTTCTGCAGTTTCCATCTGCGTGACTTTCCAAGCTTCATTGTAAGCAGCGTAAATACCGGCGTATATGAAACGTTTATGACGGGATTTGCGAGGTCCAAGTAAGAATTCTCGTATGTTAAGGCCATCTTTGAGTAAAGTTAAGTGTTGTTTTATATCTGAGAGTGTGGATTTTTGTAGCCACTCAAGGCACCGTTTTCCTACACTGTAAGTTGTTATTATCCCTGGATGTTGTCTCTGGACATAACTTGGATCTGGTTGAGTTACTGTAAACCCTTGTGTTTTGTTCAGGAATCTATTTTGACAGATATTCATATCTGTGGGCCAGAATAACCATTTTTTCCAGTCAGAATTAGTTCTGTTTTGTAGTAAAATATAATTTACATCTATCTCCTCATCCAAAGTGATATTACTTTCAGGTGTGGGCTTAGGTATAGACGGTTTGTTTAAATCTTTTATCTTAGGCAGGCCAAGAAAAGATGTCTGTTGAACAGTTTCATTTAAGAACAGTATTTGTTCTGGGATGATGCAGGCTCTGAATAATGCTTTGAAACCTTGTACTTGCCAGTCTTTTGTGCCCCAAACAGTTTTTGCCTCAATGTTGTCTTTCCAAAAGTCAAAGCCTAATGTGGACAATTGAGCATAAAAGTCTGCAGAATAAATCTGTTTAGTATTTGTCAACATATTTTTCATGCCTGTCTTATTAATATTTTTAAAGTAAAAGTTTTCTGGATTTGTGACATTAAAACCTGTAAAGTATGAAAATGTTCTATAGAATGTTTTAGAGCTACCTTTTGGAGGTGTCCGACAATGTTCCCATTGATTTTAAGCTAAAAAAATTCTAGGGTTGGCAGATTTGTGCAAATAATGATGACCAAAGTGATTAAAACAATACATTTCTTCATAATTTGATGAACCTTCTAAGTATTCATGTTTTGCAAATTTTGCTGACATGTCTAAGTCTGCAATCATGTTATTAACAGTCTTAAAGTCCTAATCATCAGAAAATGTACTTGGTGAAACAAAATCACTCAAGGAAACCTTAAATTGGTGTGGAATCTTCAACAGCTCAACCGGGCCATAAATGTCATAATCAGTTCTATCCCAAGCTATGCCCCCAGATAGAGGAACGGTTGTGATGTCCACTGAGGACAGGTCTCGTTGTTCACGATGAGATGATTTGTGTGGCTTCAGGAGCAAGTTGATGTTCTTACTTGCTGTGTCCATTTTACTATATTTTCCATCTATCAGCTTTCCCAAACTTAAAACAAGAATGAGCCACAGTAGGAGAAAAAGTACACCTAACACAATCCAAATTTCAACCCGTGGTGAAACCAGATATGTATTTGCAAGCTGGTGACCAAGTTCAGATAATTGTTCCTTAAATGTTTTGTTTTTTGGCGCTGTTTCAGGTTCACTCTGATCCTCAGAAAGGTATTGAAGTTGATGAAATAGCCAGAGGCAGTTCTATCAATAGTTGGTATTGCATCCGGATTATTCGAAATCGCTGGAGCTGCTTGTTCCCTTGACATTTTTGTATGGTCAGATGCTACATCCTTGTAGACCGGAGTGTCTTGACAAACTGTTATTTGGGTTTCAAGAGGCACAAGCTCCATGGCTTTATTGCATAGTCCTTCTTTTCTCATTGCAGAATCTTCAAAGGTGATGAGTCTTTCAGTTTGAACCTCTTAGATAGTAGCAATATTTGGTTGTTTGCTACATCTTGGGAGTCCACTGGGCCTACTACTTATTATGGGCCACATGATGTGGTTTTAACAGCTCAATTGAAGCAGACCAGTTCTCCTTTCTTCCAGCAAGGGGCGGAAGTAACACTGTACTCGATCCGTGGACTGCTAGTACAGGTACTGATTTTCTGTAAGAAGGCACAAATTCCTTCTTATCCGCTATTTTCTCTCTGACCAGTTCCCCAATCTTTGGAATCACGCAGGTCTTGCTGGGACAGGTGTTTTTTCTTCAGTGGTTGTTGGCTTTTGGATGGTGTTGCTTAGATTTCTTCTTGTTTCATTTAAGTCCTGTAAAATAGCCAAACAATCTTTGATATCAAATGGTTTATGTTCCACCACTGAAGTATGACGATCGAGGTCTTCAACCAACTTTCTGCTACCAAAAAGGATTTCATTCGGAGTGATTCCACCCAGAGAATTTCTTGGCAGGTTATTAAGACACTTATTAGATGTTTGACCCACCCATCACCAGAACCTAATACCCTAGCTGTTATAGATTGCTTTATGTCATGTTTTTTTCTCTCCACAACCGAATTTCCCTCAGGATGGAATGGACTCGAAAACCTCAAAGCAATGCCCAAACTGGCCATGGCCTCCTTGTATGCCCTAGAGCTAAACACGGGACCCTGGTCAGAATGTAGCGGCCGATTGCGTATGTGCCGACAAAGACTGGCAAATCTTTTATACTAGTTCGGGCGTCAGCCGAGCACTGAGGCCACATCCAAATGAATCTCGTGTAAGAATCCACTGCGACCATGATGTATTAATACTTACCATCCCTCTGAAGGGGACCACAGTGGTCCAGGTAAACACATGCTAATGTTTTATCTGAAATTAGAAGGGGCATCTGCGCCGGCCGTTTCACTGTTGAAACCTTCATTTTCTGGCAGATTTCACATTCCAAAACATAGTTTGTGGTTTGTTTCCTCATGCCCGGCCACCAGTATTGTTGATTTAATAATGAAACTGTGGCAGAAACACCTGCGTGTGCAGAGTAAAGCAATTCATGTGCTGCTAAGATTAGTCCTAACCTGTGTTCCATGTTTGGGATTACTCTATCCCCCACTCCAGGGATTCGAGCAAATGGAACATTATTTGCATCAGTTATATATGAGTATTTGAGTGGAAAGCCTTTTGGTAATGTTTTACCACTGTCTTTTAGACTGCATTATTTCACTGTCTATTTTTGTTTTTGAACGAGTGATTGCAGCTACGGAAGCCATATGCACAGCTGCCTTTGCGGCTTCATCAGTCAATGAATTCCCTTCAACGTGAACGCCATCACGCTGATGACTCAGTGTATGGATCACATGAGAATTTTGTAGTTCTTTCTGTAAAAGAACTACTTGTTCCCAAAGCATTTTATGCTTGATTGTGCGATCTTTTGCATCTTTAAATCCATTTTGAACCCAGTTCTGCAGATATTCATTGTAAGACTGGACGCAGTAATGCAAATCACACACTAAGAGTGTGGGGAATTCCCGATCAGTATTTTCAAGCGCCATCTTGAAAGTCTGTAGTTCAGCTCGCTGTGCTGTACAGTCTCCTAGAGATTGAGTTTTTGTTACCATGGATCTGAATTTACCATTGTGCCAGCGACCTTTAACAATCGCGCACACAGCACTATAAACTAGTTTTCCCCCAATTGCAGGCTGTGCTGATCGGTCTGTATATATTATACAGCCGTAATGTTCTAGAGGCAAAATTTCAGTGGGCAGAGGACATTTTTGTTCATATTGGAGAACTTCTTGTGTCTTCAAGTAAGGATCAAAAACGTATTCAACGTCTGTCGCAGCAAGAGAATTACCCAATTTATCCATCTTGGATGTAAAACTTTTACATTTGGAATGCTTGCTTTTGTTACTGCCTATAAGGCAGGTACAGGAGTAAAAGTTTTTATGCGTTTACCCTGCGCGAGGGCTCTTTCTTTTGCTACCTCAGTCTGAACAGCTGTCAGAATTTTTTCTGTTGAAATGAATTTCATTTCAGTTTGTGTGTACAAGTGTGACTTGTAAGCTATTGTTACCTTTTCACCTTCATTAAAGGTTAGATAGGAGAATCCGCATCTACCTGGGATGTTTCGGATTACAAACGTTCGTTCATTTACGCCTGTCTGGAAATGTGTTGTTGCTAACATGTCTGTTTGCAATGAACGCAAAATTTCTGCGTGTTTTTGAGTCCAATTAGTAGGTTTGAAAACAGGTTTTATTAGTTCGTAGAGAGGTTTAACCCTTTCTGCGTAGTTTAGAATGTAAGTTCTTCCAAAATTCAGGAATCCTAAAACTGACTGTAAATTTTTCAGTGTTTTTGGAGGTTGGAGCAGCGCACATTTTTCTAAAAGGTTTGCTGCCATGCTTTTGCCTTCACTTGAAAGTTCGTATCCCAAGAATAGGACAATTATTGATTTTTTAAAATTGAATTTGTACCCTTCAGAGGCGAAACCAAGTATTATGGTGTTCACCCTGTTCAAGTGGCTGTCCAAGTCATCATCTGTAAGATATATGTCATCGACATAAGATAATGCCTCATCCCTGTACGTTTGTAGTAACTCTGGTACTCTGGCTGAAAAGAATCCAGGACTGTTCTTGAATCCCTGGGGGAGAGGACAAAAGTGCTGTTGTGTTCCCATTATCGAGAAAGCGGTCAAGTACCTGCTTTCAGGTGCAATGTTTTGATAGAATAAACCGTTTGAAATATCTAATGTCATTTTGTATTTTTTGCGCACAATGTTATTCATCAGTGCTGCACTGTGTGCATTTTGTACTGCAAAGGTTTTGCAGCAGGAATTTAAATGTCTGTAGTCCAAAACTAGATGATATGTATTGTCTGGTTTTGAGACTGGAAACAAAGGATTGTTCATGGATGAGGTTTATGTTTCAATCACCCCTTGGTATTCAAGTTGATCTAAGATCTCCCTGACCTGTTTTTTAGCTTCTTGCTTAACTAGATACTGCCTTTGAGTAGTTGGTTGATTCTTTAACTGGATTTTGTGGTGAGGAGAATCCTCATTTCATCCCACATGATTTTTATATAATGCTGGAGCCTGGGCCACAGCCCATTTTCTGGCATAGGTGTATTGTTTATGAATAGGAATGTGATTTGAGAAGGCTGGAATAATGATCTCTTCGCCATGTGGGCACTCCCCGACAAATTCAGGTGTCCAGTCTTTTTCAGTCAGAAGAAAGTCATAACAATTAGATAGTTTTTCTCAAAAGAGTGCTTTTATTTTCCTAGTTATGTCCCCCTCTATTCAGAGTGTGACTTTATATAACTTACGTGGTACACTAACCCTGATATCTGTAGTTTCAACATGAATGTATTCATTCAGATCCATTGTCTCCAGATGATCCTTCAGGATCTTGCGAGCTATGGTGACCTCTGCTGCACTGTCCAGCATTGTCTGGGCCCACTCCCCGTTCTTGAGTTGTGTCCTCAAGATCCTCGGCATGTCTGATTTTAATACTTGCTACCTTCTTTTTGGTGAATTGAATTTTCTAATTTTTTGGAACGTGTTGATCGTCTTTGGACCTCATGCGTTCTTCTTTGTGTTCTGATCATCCTCTTTTGGATTTCTGCGAGGAAGTCTGAAAGGTAGGAGAGGAGCGTGATTCAATATCTTGATATCTATCAGGTTTTCTTAAATTATCCCTATTTCTAAGGTTATACCTCTTTTCAGAGTGCTCCTTTGGAGGAGATCTACCTCTGGACTGAGAACGCTTCTCTTTAGGAAGTGATTGTATACTATTTTCCCATTTCTTTTTAGATGTAGTGAGATTGTTTTTGAAAAAAACTTTTTCAGGATTTTCTGTCAGTTCAGGTTTTACTGGTTTTCCACCCAAACTATCTCTTCCTAGTTCTTCATAGGATTTTTCAATAATTCTAGCAAGTTCCTACGGTTGCTCAGTAATATCAAGTTCTTTTAATTGTTGGCGGATTGCCACGAATGCTGCTTCACCTTTAATGTTAGCTAATAATATAGCCGAGACCTGTTTATAATCTTTTAGTAATTTCATACCAAGATTCAAGACAGGTTCTGATCCGTATTCATTTTGAATCTGTTTCAGGACGTCAGGTATTACCACCATTGACGGAACACCATGTGTTTTTGTGTAGATTGAAGCAAAGACTGTACCCCAAGTGTCACAGTCCTCCACGTGTGGTCTGATCCCCATTGGTAAACAGATTGTTAAAATCCTGTGTTTCTGTGTTTCTCATGAGGTGTACTATCCGGAAATAGTGCCTCTATTTGAGTAATTTTTTTGACTTACCAAAATGGAGTTTGTTCCCTTTTTGCAGGCAACTTGCCAATGACTGATTGTATAGTCTGTGGTGTAGGTTTGTTTGTGTTCCCCTGATGAGGGGTGTGCTGTGGAATTCTTATAGCAGGTTGGACTGTTAAAGTCCGCATGACATATTGGACCAATTGTCTATGGTTTTGATTAATTGTTTTAGCTGAGCTAACAGTTCTGGACCTGTCATTTCTTTTATGTCAGGATGTGGTGTAAAGCTAGCTAGTACCGGCCATGTTGCTCCTGGTCTACCTAGTGGACCGAGCCAGGTAATGTGATTTTGATGTTGTAGGGTGCCTTTAAACCAGAGCTGATGCTCTTAGTGGAATTTCAATGTCTTCGAAAGGAGCGTATTCCGCTGGAGGTTCCTTCATTTTGTAGAAGTGGAATCCATGAATAGAAAACCTCTGTCTGCCGATATTCATGTGCCTCTATGACAAATATGACTCTACCACCTCTTGCTGATAGGCCATTTTCGATAAGCTTTATAGCTATGGCTTTCCTTATGTTTTCCGGGATGATTATAGCATCCACGCCGTCTTCATTAAACCCTGTGGTGTCAAAACCTGGTTGAGTATTTCCAGTTCCACCGGTATTGTCGTTATTTGACATTGTTTAATGAAAGTTTGCAGAGCAAGTTTCAAGAAAAATAACGATAAGGTGCACTATATTTTAGAACACTGTATCCTTCAACGTTGAACAAACCAAAAACAGAAAAATTGGATTTTTCATCCTACTCAGTTTAAGTCGGATATCTTATCCTTTAACCCACTCCAGACGTCTATTGGAGTATTTTACGGGATAAAGGGGTCTCTGTGAAAAGCATGACTGAGTTACTCTAGTATCTACCGTTAAATTAGTGCCTTACCAAACTTTGGGCGCCATGTAGTGTAGTTCCTATATTCCCAATATGTTCTGCGCATAGGAATAACATATCCTATAGATGTAACGTAGGACTTATGTCTACTAGGTCTCTTTCGAAGTATATTAGACCTAATTGTGAGTGCCAGCTAGCTCAGAGGTTACTAGAAACTTTCTCGAATTCACAAGATGGGATTTAGTTTCTAACAACCGCATAAACATGACAACTTTGTTTCCCCAAGATAAGACTGATCTACAGAGTCATGGAAACAATAGATAGATATTTCACTCAGTCAATTGTTCATGCTTCGTTTCACCAGAGGTGCAGAGAAATAGTTAGATAGGCGTTTTCAATAAAAGGATTTATTGAACAG